>NC_056728.1:1742704332-1742721832 GCF_019279795.1 Protopterus annectens
CCTAGTAAAATATTCAAATGATTACAAATAAGTAAACGACCCTGTGTTGTCACATAGCTGATGTTTGTACATTGTTGCAACGCTCTGTTTAACAGTGCATGCTCTGGTTTGTAGCTTCTTGATTTTTCTGCTCTGATAGATTGTCATATTACTACCAGCTGGATTCATGACATGTAGGTCTGTGTTACTGTGTTCCTTATTAAAGTATTACTGGAAGTTTGTATTATTGTACTGATGTTTCTTGAATACCTTATAGGCCATAGGCAGAGACAGTAGGGAGGGTTTCTTTGTGGTTATGATTCTGTTTTATGGTGATGCATTATATGTTGTCACTGTGCGCATACTGTGCATTACAATAAGGTGGTGCTTTCTGTACTGAATTCCATTGAGCAGTCTTGTGATGTGGTACTAAATACTGTAGTTTGTAATGTAACTGTTGTCCAGTTCATTACATCCTCCTACTAGAGCTAGGATATGCTACTTGATACATATTTGTGTGGTAGTATTTGGCAATTCTTCTGTAACAGGTGGATGTTTGTCTTGTAGGATGGTATTCAGTTCCATGTGCGCTTGTGAGCATACACAAACTGTGAACATGTGTGTATTGTAGATGCTCTTCATGTTTCACTGTTGCAGTCATCATATTTGGGTTATCTGCTTGCAGTAGCCCTCAGCCAGCCTGATTATCAAAGTTTTGGGTCCTGTGTCGGTTGCTGTCTCATCTTCTGTGACGTCAGGTAGTCAGGGATATAAAGCATGTAGCCAACGCCATTGCATCAGTTTTTCTTGCACCAGATGTCAGTCTTTTCTTGCCGTGTGGTGCCTGAAGCAGAAGCAGTTCGCAAGTGCTGGTCGGCTGACTCCTGAAATTTTCGTTTTTGAGTTGCAGAACCGAAGTCTTCAACGAAAGCTAAGTGCCCCACTGGGGAAACTTTTTCTTGCTCTAAACCGATGTCAGTAAAAGTCAATAACTGTATTTCTTGTGGAAAGCAAATACCTCATAAAGATTTTCATTCGTACTGCATTCCTTGCCTAGGCCCTGACCATGACTACTTCGCTGACGGTTTTGTGCCTTATTTAAACAACAAACTATTCGTCATCAGTATATTTACATGTCTAAATATTTTGGTACTCAGTTCAATTATCCAGATATGTTTTCGGTAAGCCATGCAACTACCGACATTCCAAAAAAATGCAAAGATAAAGACAGACACAGGCCGCCTAGGTCCAAAGCTGCCGACGATGCTTCTCCTAAACTAGTCGCCAGTTCGCCGGTACTCAGTGAGGCACTTTCGCAGCCCCTGATATCCGCTACTTCAGATTCGCAGGCCTCTACTGAGACCCATTCAGAGTCCGGTATGCCGTGAGATGCTTCAACTGTGGAACCTGCGGATGTCGGTACCTTGGATGGGTCTGGAGTCGCTGTGCAGGCACCGAATACTGAGGGTGTATTCAGGCCTACTGACTTGCATATTAAACCGATGCCATCATCTTCTTTTTCAATTCTTAAAACTCGAACCATGCCTAGAAAACCACCCAGACCACATGGTTAGGCCTCTATGCCTAAAAAACAAATGATAAGAATGGCTGAAGACCTTATTACTTTAATCGGGGGAAGCCAACCTTCTCCCTCTAAGAGACCTAGGACTGAATTTGCTTATGATTCTTCTGATCAGGATTCTGAAATTTTTGTTTCTTCTGATGACCAGGATTTACCCTTATCTATCTATGAGGATTCTGATGCAGATGACTCAATTCCCTCTGCTCCCCCCCCCCCCCCCCCAGAGGATTTCTCTTTAGGTGAAATCTTGCATACTCTTAGGGAGCATTTTCGCTGGGAAAGCCAGGATTACTCTGATTCTAAAAAAGGCTGAGGGATTTCTTACTCCTGCCCCAACACAGGCCTTTAGCTGTCCCTCCTGTACTAGACATTAGCTGTCCCTCCTGTACTAGACATTGTTGATGATGCCTTTTCGGAATCTAGCTTGGCCCCTGACTCTTTACCTCCTGTTCCCAGAAAGCCTGATATATATTACAGGGTTCCTGACTCTCACAAGGTCCTTTTCAAAAATACTACTGTGGATCCTGAGACCATTTCACAGGGACCCAAGGGCATTAAGGCTACTACTGCCAAAAATCCTATCCCCTCTGATAGAGATTCCAGGGCACTAGATAGCTGGGGTAAGAAGGTATACACTTTTGCAGCCTTGGCCATTAGGGCCTTAAACTGCCAGTATTAGCAGCATATTACTGGATAGCTTAAACAGAAAATGATGGTGATTCCTGACTGTGCTGAAAATAAGGATTTACAAGATTTAATGCATTCTGCTGAACAGGTTGGAAAACATACTTTGCAATGTAGTTTTGATTCACTAGAGGCATCTTGCAGGGCTGCTGTCACTGGGTCTGTACTTAGAAGGCATGCTTGACTTAAGGAGCAATCTTTGCCAGATCATGTTAAAGCTAAATTGCTGGATGCTCCCTTAAATCAGGACCGCCTGTTTGGCAACAAAGCAGAAGTTCTTAAAAAGATGGAGGAAAAAGATAAATATATGCAAACTGTTAAAGATGTCCTACAAGTACAGCCTCCAAGATTTAGTAGGCATTGGCCGTCTAAGAATTGGTCCTTTCCTGCCTCTTCCAGGCCTTCTCAGTCCAAATCCAGAACCAGCAGAACACCCAGGCTTCAGTCCCAGGGTACGCACAGGACTAAGCAGTGGGGGGCTCCCACTTCCAAATCAGGGAGTAGTAAGACTCCCCTATGGTAAGCTGTCTCAATGACTTAACTTTAAAACTTCCAAGCACTTCTCAACTGACTGCTCCTTTAGGGGGAAAGATTGCCCTGCAGGCAAACAACTGGGAACTCATTACGCAGGACAAATGGGTTTTAAACATAGTTTCCCAAGGATACAGATTTCACTTCCACACATTACCAACCCCAAACAGTTGGCCAGATCTACCCCCAAATCAGTGAGCAGAGGCTCAAAAGCAAGTATTCTCTCTCTTAAGCATAAAGGCTATTCAAACTGTACCAGAAGAGGAAAAGGGACAAGGTTTCTATTCAAGACTTTTCCTGGTACCCAGAAAAGACAACTCATGGTGTCATATCCTGGACCTATCTACTCTAAACAACTTTTTGGTGATTCCAAAATTCAAGATGCTAACTCTTTACCAGTTGCTTCCTATGCTAGGCAAGAATGCCTGGTTGGCAACACTGGATTTAAAGGAAGCCTACCTGCACATC
Organism: Protopterus annectens; assembly: GCF_019279795.1. Taxonomy (NCBI): domain Eukaryota; kingdom Metazoa; phylum Chordata; order Ceratodontiformes; family Protopteridae; genus Protopterus; species Protopterus annectens. The sequence continues at coordinate 1,742,707,577 of NC_056728.1, forward strand.
CCAGTCAGGGAATCTTGCAGAAGATACCTATGCTTCAAAGCAGGCTACATGCACTATCAGTTCTCTGCACTGTCCCTTGGCTAATCTATCTCCAGAGTATTCACAAAGCAAGCTTGAACACAACTTCCCAGATGGCTTTCCTCACGCCAGAGAAACAAATTCATTTGACAACTTACTTCAGTCTAATGGCCACAAAAACCCTGCTTATCTGCAAGGCAAATACTGCAAGCCTTGGGGTTCATGACCTTCTGCATTCTACTAATTCCATATGCCAGACTGCATATAAGGAAACTACAATGGTATCTAAAAAGCCAATGGTGTCAACATTCTCAGGATATAGAAGCAATGATTCCTGTCATACCTTGACTACAGTTGGAGTTCAAGGGGCTACCATTCACTCTACCCCCTGCCGCCCAACCCTAACAACAGATGCATCAGACTATGCATGTGGGGCTCACCTGGCAGGGAAGTGCATTCAGGGCAAATGGAAATGATGCACCTGCATATCAATCAAAAAGAAATGTTAGAAGTTGTACACAGGGTTGCCAGATTTCATATCGGCATGGTAGGGACGACAAAAAAAAAGTGAAGAGCAAAAAAAAAAAAAAAGAAGCTCTTTTATGCGGAACAGAGTTCCACATTAAAGAACAGTAGATCTACACTAAACATGGAGCTTCTCGTGTTTAATGCAGAACATTGCAGTTCCGCATTCAACAGAAGTAGTTCCGTGTTTAGCGATTTTGGATTAACCCGTATACCGGCATACAGGCCAATCAAAAATTGCTAAACACGGAGCTACTTCTGTTTAATGCAGAACAGAAGAAGCTCTGTGTTTAGCAATTTTTGATTGGCCTGTATGCCAGGTATATGGGCCAATCAAAAAAAAAAAAAAAACCAAACAAAGCGGAGGCTGGCCGGGATTTAAACCGGCAGGGTGGGACTCGGGATCAGGCTGCTGATCTCGGGACAGTCCCGCCCAAATAGGGACGTCTGGCAACCCTGGCTGTACAGAATGCTCTGACAGTCTTCAAGGACCACATTCTTCCAGGACAATTAATGATAAAGATGGACAACACCACTGTTATGTGATACATAAACAAGCAGACTAGCCATGGCTCTGTGGAACACAGCCTTGAGCTACCAAGTGCATCTACAGGCTCAATTCCTGCCAGGAAAATTAAATACACTGGCAGACGAACTAAGCAGAAATCTCATGGACCCACATGAGTGGAAACTGGAACCAAAGACTTTCAACATGTTGATAAACAAATGGGAGATCCCAGATATAGACCTGTTTGCCTCCCCCCAGAACTACCAATTGCACAAATTCTGCACAAGGACTCCCCACAAACAAGCTTGGAAAGTGGATGCTCTGTCCTTCAGCTGGAAAAATCTATCAGTTTATGCCTTTCCTCCTCTGCCTCTTCTCTCCAAAGTACTACTAAAGATCAAACAGGACAAACCAAGGGTGGTACTGATTGCACCAGACTGGTCACGCCAACACTGGCACCCCCTCTTGCGCAACGTGTCACTGCTGGCTCCATGGCATCTGCCTCAGACCCCTACCCTGTTGTCACAGCAGGAGAGCCAGATTCTGCACCCTCATCTTCAAACCCTGAACCTGGCAGCCTGGCTAATTACCTAATCTCTCTATTACCATCCCTCAGTAAACAAGTGTTGGATGTCATTTTGGAGTCAAGGAGGCCTAGTACTACAAAATCTTATGCTGAAAAATGGAAAAGATTCTGTGCCTGGAACCAAGCTCAAGGGGTGAGCACAGCAGCACCCAATTTACCTCAGATTCTTCAATACTTAATTGAGATGCTTCACAAGGGCCTTTCTTTTTCCTCCATCAAAATTCATGCCTCAGCCATTTCAGCTCATTGCAACACAGAACCACCCCTCTTCTCTCACCCACTGGTCAAGCAGTTCCTTAGAGGGGCCAAAAACTTAAGACCACCCAGGAGATCCCCAACTCCAACCTGGGACCTTAACTTTGTATTGGAAAAACTCACTCTTCCTCTTTTTGAGTCATCTGCAAGTGCAGAGTTAAAATTCCTTTCTTGGAAAACAGCTTTCCTTTTAGCAATCACTTCAGCAAGAAGGGTATCTGAATTACAGGCCCTTATGGCAGTGGAGCCTTTTCATCATCTTTCATGCGGACAGGATGTCCCTCAGGACCAATTCCTCCTTCATGCCCAAGGTAGTATCCAGTGTGGCTCTTAATCAGTCCATTCATTTGCCAACCTTCTTTTTTAATCCACACAACAAAGGGGAATGGATACTGCACTACTTAGATGTGCACAGACAACTTAGATTTTACTTGGACAGGACTAAACCTCAAAGGGAATCTGAACAACTGCTGGTGGCATTTGCTGCAGGGGAAGACTATTTCAAAGTGAACCATTTCTAAATGGATAGGCCATTGCATTCATTTCTGCTATAAGCACCATGGAAAACCTATCCCACAGGGGATTAGACCACATTCAGCCAGGGCTGCATCTACCTCTACAGCCTTTCTCAGAGGCGTCCCTACCAGGGTCATCCTAGAAGCTGCTACCTGGAGTTCTGTACATACTTTCACCAAGCATTACCATTTGCCAATTTTCTCTAAATCCAGAGATGGCTTTGCCACTACAGTCTTGCAGGGCCTTATTTCTGGTCCTAATGCTATCTAAATTCCTCCTCCCATCCTTAGCTTTGGGAATCTACCCAAATGTGATGACTGCAACAGTGAAACACGAAGAACATAGTACAGTTGTGTATACTTACCATAAAGGTAGATGTTCGAGTGTATTCACTGTTGCAGTCCTAGTTACTCTCCCTCCAGCCCCCTGACTTCTTTTGGCTATACCTCTATTCTCCTTTACTATGCTTAAAAGCTTTTTGGTGTATTTGCTTTTTTGTTGGAGGTATAACCTTGTATGTATGTGTATATGTATATATAATCTATATATTGCTTCCCATTAGGGGGGCACCTGACATCTGGTGCAAGAAAAAACTGATGTAATGGCGTCAGCTGCATGCTTTATACCCCTGACTACCTGACATCACAGAAGATGAGACAGCAACCGACGCAGGACCCAAGACTTTGATAATCAGGCCAACTGAGGGCTACTGCAAGCAGATAACCCAAATGTGATGACTGCAACAGTAAATACACTCGAACATCTACATTTATGGTAAGTGTACACAACTGTACTTTCTTACAGCAGCATTCACAGTTGTATTTTCTAATTAAAGCCACATGCAGACCCTGTCAGGAGATGGATGTGCAGTGCACAGGACAAATGTGATCCCATTGAGGTATACATGACTCCCTACAGCAGCTGTGTATGTGTGTCTTAGCTGTGTCTGCACTTCACATTCACTGTTTTTCAGGACTCTGTGCATCATTTTCATCCAGCTTTAAAGGAAAGGGTATAATGTACTATGCGGGGCTGGTCACTTTTGGCCTGGCTCTGTAAAGAAATGTAACGTCCATCCATTGCCTCACAAGTGACTATACATGCTACACCTGCAGGGCAATCACATCATCAGTCCATGTTGTCCTGCAGCATGGAGTTTTGTGCAAATACCTTGAGAGATGTGACCTTCCATATGAATTGAAAAGTCAGAATTTAGAAGAACCCTTTGTTGCATTGCATGATATTGCACAGACACTCCGTAAACTTTGCAGTTGCATGACCACCTTGTGGTATACATTCCAAAAACTGTCATGGCTCTCAGCCCTGCTCAGGGTATGATGGATGTGTCTGTGCTCATGACTGTGTGTGTGTGTGTGTGTGTGTGTGTGTGTGTGTGTGTGTGTGTGTGTGTGTGTGTGTAGCAAAAAGCGATGCATGGAGTTGCATGGCCAGAGGCAAGGCCAGACACATGCATCCTTTTCTGCAGCACAGTTGCCTTTGGATCAGTAGTCCTTAGTAGTAAGTATCCTGTACAGCTGCATGGTGTGCTGTTGCTGCCCTGCTTTGTGTATTTTTCACTATGTAGATGTGATGCACTGTGGTGTTTTATTCCTGTTTCACAGTTATGTTTCTTTACCATCCTACTACAGAATGAATGTCAATTAATAGGTCTACATATATCTGTGTGTGTGTGTGTGTGTGTGTGTTTTATGTACTGTGTTTACAGTAGCATATACAGTGTATGTCACCTTGGCAGCATCCATTTTGCAAATATTGTTTGCTGTGTGTTCATGCCAGTAGTTTGTATTTTTGTTTCCTGCAAACCCTAGTTATTGGCTATCTGTGTGCTTAATGCTGTGGGTTCCTGTAATACTGCTAGGCTATAGTTTCTCACCATTATGTAACACACCTGTGTCTCATTATGGGTGCTGTACATTCCTCTTCTTTGGTAATGTCATTTCCTGCAGTAAGACAAATGGCAATGCTTTGTATTTTGATACAGATCTGTTGCACATACTTCATTTACTGTCTTCTGCCTTTTCTATTGTAGTGACACAGTTACGGAATTGTGCTGTATGTTGTATTATTATGCATGGTATGGGTGGTGCAGTGACACAACAGTTAGCTTTGCTATTTCACAGTGCCTGGTTTTGCAGTTCAGTTCTTGGCTATGGTACATTTTTTACCTCTGTGCTTCCTAGCCTATTTGTTCTTCTTCATCTTGTCCTGTCTCCTGCCACCATTCAGTTTGTGCTGTGTAATTTCCACCTTCCCCCTTTGCACCTAAGACCACAGTGTGCTATGCAGTAGCATTGTGACAGTGAAGCTGCGGTCATTACTGTTCACAACACAACTCTTACACTTATTATTACATCTTACCACTATGCAGTCCTCTCAACAGCTACTCCACATCACTCTGTGATGTAGTTGCCTATTGAGCTGCTCAACACAGTTTTTCCCAGTGGTGTAGCCTTTGTGCAGTACAACTGCTGAAATTTATAAATCCTGGACAATGCTGGTGTTTAAGGCTCTAGACATTACTAGTTGAATACCACATTGGGTTAGCATATATCAGACATTAATAATCTCATGATAGCCTCTTTTGTATGGCATATCTTTTTATATATATATATATATATATATATATATATCAGTGCTTTTAAATTCATAAATGATATCCAAACTAGCATAAAACTGTATTTATTTTTAATTTGTAAATGTTTGTGTAAATGAAACCTATTTTTTAAAATGCATATCTGAAATATTGTGCCTCTTATGGCAAAGCAGCAAAGAACGCCAGATAAACCTTTTAGTTTGTTTTTTTAATCTTTATTTATGGATTAACTGGTTCTTAGACCTTATGTGAACTACAGGATCAAGAGCAAGTGCAATATTGTGTGTGTGTTTGTGTTGTGTGTCTCTCTCACTCTCGTGTGTGTGTGTGTATGTGTATATATGTATGTATATATATATATATATATATATATATATATATATATATATATATATATATGGGTTCACTACATATGACCGAAAGTTCATTTGACCGAAGCCCATTTGACTGACCATATTACCGAAAGCCTATATGACAGAAAACTCATTTGACCAAAAAACAGCACTGGCAGGTATATGCCCATTTCCCCACTGTAGCACGACCCTTAAGTGAGAATATTAAGTTGGGGGGGGTGTGGGTGGTGTAGCCCCCCACATAATTGCAGTTGGCGTAGCCCCCCACATAATTGCAGTTTATGCACTATTATATACATGTGTATCTGTTAAAAATACATTAAAACATATAACACCAGTACAAAGTTGTTGCAAAATGTGGGGGCTGTGCCCCCCACGCCCCCACATCCCCCAACTTAATATTCTCACTCCAGGGTCGTGCTACAGTGGGGAAATGGGCATATACCTGCCAGTGCTGTTTTTTGGTCAAATGAGTTTTCGGTCATATGGGCTTTCGGTAAAATGAACTTTTGGTAATGACGTCTCAGTCGTATGGGCTTCGATCAAATGAACTTTCGGTCATATGTAGTGAACCCATACATATATATATATATATATATATATATATATATATATATATATATATAGTTCCGTTGAAAATATATCAAAGTGTTTGTGTTACTTCTATACTTATGCCATTGAAGTGTTCGTTTTATTTGTAATTTCTTTCTTCAGTTAGTTCTTCAGTGTTTATGTCATTGTTTTTTTTCTGAGCACGGCAACATGAATACTGATGATAATGGCACGGAACATGGCAGCGATAGCCAGGTACTTTTTGATTCTAACTCCAGACCACCTAATCTAACGTCTTTGCTGGAAACACTTGCAGCTACCAATGCTAGAAATCTTTAATATGTGCAAAGAAGTTTTAAATCGTACTACCACTAATGGATCTGCTTTTAATAGACTTAATGACATTGGCCAAAACGTACAAAGGGATACTGCCTCTACAACTAACTCTCAACAAAGTCTCAATACCAGTGGTGAGGCTGCATCTGGATCTTCCACTAATGACACTTTGTTACATTTACTTAACTGTGACAATCTATCTAACCCTTTTGGTGATTTAGCACAACCAGGCAGAACGCAAGATTCTCGAACAAATAACATTCCCCGTGCAACTTTTGCAGGTCAAGCTTGCAAAACGTTAATATACAAACTGGAAAGACTTTTGTTTGTACACAAAAACATAGTGTATGACAATTTCTATTTGGAAGCTTGCATTGCAAATAACATTGTGCCACAAGGATTACGAATGTCTAAATTTCCCAACAGAACTTCCATTAATTCCCCCATATACTCAGAATTAACAGATCTTTTCAACGACATGGGAATTCAGACTGTTAAGATTATTATTAAATACAATATTATCAAACTTAGAGATCTCGCTAAGGAGATCTCAGCTTTGCATGAAGAAATTGTGCTGCATAATGACTTTCATCGGTTCAGACCTTTGTTTGATACTATTGCTCATAATGTCTCTCGTCATGTTGCAGAAATAATTTCTACAAAAAAGAGAAAATTACAGAGAGATCTTCACCAATATAACACGGCTTATGAAAGTACAAGAGTGAGGAACCAACCACAATGGATACGTATGTAGTTGTTGTATATAAATCACAGATGTTTCAACTGAAGAAGTAGTCAGCAATCCATAAAATAATCCAAAACACGTTCTTTATTAAAATATAAAAATGAGCGCTTTCGCGTGGGGAATCCACGCTTCATCAGATGTCAATTGAACAATGCTTGTACACTGGTTTATATCCGCTGAAAGCGCGGGAAATTCACTAAATTAATTAGTGCATAAAACCTGTGTTCTAGTGCGGGGCGCTCCCTAAGCGCACTTATTATACATCAAGCACTTCATCACAGAGGCAAACAAAGCCTCACAGGTAAGTTTCACATGTTTTTATAAAAATCAAACTATATTAAAAACAGCATTGAGCACAAAATTGTTAATATTCTTCAAATCATGTATTTATACTGCAATGTTAAACACTGATAACCTATACTTGAACATTGAACATGCTGCAAAAGACGCTACAAAAAATTCTGAGAAGGTTAGCATTCCACTGACCTATTTATGACAGGATCTCACTGGTGTTAACTAAATATTATCAACGAAACATGTATTAAGCAAAAAATGACAGCCACATGAACCTTTATGTTCTATACTTAATCAATAAATAATAGAGTCAAAGGTCCCGAGTGAATATCTACTAAATCTATAGTATAGTTCTCAAAATGTGCATGGCTAATATATATGATGTACAATACATTAACTCCGCTAAGCAACGGCAAAGCAAAAGCAACATTAATATTATAAATTTTTTATATATTATGACATTCTCTCGAAATCATTTTGTCGTATTGGCAGCAGCTTGTACTAATACACAGCGCTACTTAGTATATATTGAACTTTATTATTATTAAACCTGATAAACCGGATAAAAAACCCGGATGAAGAGCCAGATGGTAACGTGGGCTGCCAGAATAAAACACCAATACGAGCAGTAATCTATTCTTAATGAAGGCTACCCAATCTCAAATAGTAACGCTGAGTGTATGATATAAATAAACATGTATTAAAAAGCGTAATGCTAAAAAGAGTATGCCGCTGAACAAAGCGGTAACTTCATCTCCAATGATAATAATTATTGTCTCTTTATGTGTGAGTCTTCAAAGTAATAACATGCGTCAGGCAAATTTATTGTACGCTTGTTGTATCCCAGCCTAGAGAACCTATTTTTGTTCGCTATATGAAGCAGCTACCAAGAGCTACATGTGTTACTTACTAAGGAGTATGTCTGTATAGATATATGCATGCCTTATCTATATAATGGCCCGCTTGAACGTAGCAATTAAGGCACTTAAAATGCATATAGCGATGTATGAACATGATACATAAAAATGTGCAAACGAATATTTGTATTCTGGGTGATCTAACCGGTGTGATAAATACAGAAAATGAATAGACAAAAAAATAATAATGGAGATGAAAATGAAAATGTGAATAGATATAAATAATACCTTAAGAGACAATAAATAAATGTAAAATGCAATATGAAAACTCTAATGTGTATAAGGAAACTTGTATTGTCTACCTGGATAATAAAACTGGCTTAATGGATATAGTATAAGTGATCCCTGGTGATAGGTGCGCTCCTAACTTTAAGATCCAGTTTAGTTCATTCATGGCCAAATTATTCTCCTTATTGCCATCCCTACCATTATCATTAACCACTTGTAGCACCCTGAAACTAAAAGTGTGTGATGGATATTCCATTATATGCTTGGCTAAAGCATTCGTCTCTACCTTCTTCTTGATGTCATATAAGTGGTTATATATACGCTCCTGAAGCTTTCTTTTGGTTAGTCCTACGTAGAATGCCTGGCATCTATTGCACGTGGCAAGATATATTAAGTTGCGGGTGTTGCAATTAGCATAAAAGTGTGGAACAAAAACATAATCCATAATAGGATGCTTGAATGATTGTTCTTTTGTTATGTAGTTGCATCTATTGCAGTTGTGACAGGGAAATGTACCTTGTCTATGTGAAACTAAGTTATGTGAGGTAATCCCTTCTATAGCTGGTGTAATATGTATGTCACCACATAGAATCCTTTTTAAACTTTTGCTATTCCTATTTACAAAAGAGGGATATCTCCCTATAACTTCTCTTGTATGGACATCTGTGGTTAATAAATACCAATTGTCATAAATGACCTGTTGTATCCTTTTTATATCACTAGTGTAAGTGATAATATATCTGATATAACTATTGGTCAAAGGTTTCGTTCTACAATGATATTGTGGAACCTTACTATGTAATTTTATTAAGGATGACTCTACAGGTAATCTCTGCCCTAACGTTTCACATCTAATTTTACTGACCAAGATGGGGTCATAGCCTCTATCAATGAACAATCTCTCTAGCGACAAAGCTTCTTTAGCAAGATCTTCATCTTTGCTGCAGAGTTTCAATATCCTAAGGAACTGGCTCTTTACTATGCCTTGGAATACATGCCTGGGATGCATGCTATCAAAAGTTAGCAGCGCATTGCGCCAGGTCGATTTCCTATATAGGGAAGAGGTAATGGCACCTCCAGAGGTAAAACTGAGTGTGACGTCAAGAAAGTTGATATGGGTGGGGGAAATTTCTTTAGTAAATCTTAAAAAGCTACTTGTAGTCTCCAAATAATCCAAAAAGGATTCAAACAGTTCCATGGTACCTTCCCATACAATTATGATATCGTCTACAAAACGTCTGTAGAACTTAACATGCTTGAATCTCTCATGACTAAAAAGGAATGACTTTTCCCACCATAAAACCACCAAATTGGCGTAGGTGTTTGCACAGGGGGTGCCCATGGCTACCCCCCACTTCTGCAAATAATACCTATCGCCAAACATGAACACGTTATTACACAGAATAAGTTCTAACAGTTGACATACCAAGATTATTCTGTCATTACTAAATGTTGTTTCTTTACTCAGAAGTTGTCTGATATATTCCATGCCTTCTGCATTAGGTATCGATGTAAACAGATTTCTAACATCCAGAGTAATAAACATATTCTGTTTATTATCATCTAATTGTACATCCTTGATGTTATCTAAAAGGTCATAGGTGTCTTTCAATATGGTGGGAAATTGATTTACTATTGGTCTTAACAAATCCTCCACAAATTTGGAAACATTTGCTGTTATCCAATTGTCACCAGATACAATAGGCCTGTAAGGAACTGGAACCACCCCTTTGTGAACTTTGGGTATGCCTTTGATGATAGGTATAGTAGGAGACTCAATAAACAAGAAGTTGTAGATCTCTTGACTAACTTGACGGCATATAACCAAGTCATATAGGGTGTCCTTGACCATACTCACTATATGTAGCACTTCTTTATGTGTTATTGGTGTATATGTATCTGTTTCTGCCAGCATGTTAAGCATGCCTGTCTCATATTCACATCTGTCTAAAACAACAACCCCCCCCCTTGTCAGCAGGTTTCACTACTATCCGTGAATCTTGTTTAAGTGTATTCAGACTGCTTGCTTCCGAGGGACTAAGGTTGTAATATCTTCCTTTCTTGGTTACCTCACTGAACATCAAATAATATTGGCGTTCACAGACCCTCAGGAAATATTCAATATGTGTGGGCATATTGGGTATAAATGTGCTCTTAGTTCTATAGCATGCAATATCCTTATCACTGTCGTGACCAGTCTTAAAGAGCAACTTTAAACATAAACTTCTACAGAACAGTCTCAAATCAATTAATGTGTCCGTTAACTTCGCACTAGTTGCTGGAATAAAATTAAGGCCTTTGTTTAAGACCTTAATGCTAGGTGAGTCCAAAACGACACCAGAATAGTTAAACAAAAGATCATGAGTCAGTTTCTTCTCCTCCTGTTCTGCGGAAATCGTTCTGATGAATATTTCCTTTTGCGGGAGTCTCTGCTGTGAGACCTCCCCCTGTTTAAATGAGTGGCTTGTTTTTTCGAGTAAGGTAAAAAAACCCCTGAAGAAGATGGAGCTATATGTGTGTTTTTAGAAATCGCTCCTGTAGATTGAGGTGGAACAAGATTAAAGAATGCTTCTTGATTCGGAGGGGGCGTATTTACATGTCCCATGGCTATGGGGACATTACCTGGTGATCCCGATGGTGTTACCTCTGTCTGAGGTATGGATGTAGATGGTTGGGGTGGAGGTGGTACAAGGTTGGTTGTTGTGTTAAACTGAGAAGGCATAGCAATATTTTCCATCCTGGCCCCAGTTGTAGCTGGTTGAGCAGCATGATTCCTAGGCCATATGAATACCTGGCCCCTTTGAAAATCATTGTAGTCACGTAACAGTTTTTTCTGTTTGGTGGCTTTTAGTCTTTCACTGAACATATTAACTTGTGTAAACATGTATGTGACTTTGTCTACACAAAAGCTAGAAGTAAAACGTTCAGATAATTGTTTATATAGTAAGTCAGTTCTATCCCTTAGTTCAGTTTCCAAGGGTTTAAAGTAATTAAGCATCAGTCTTGCATAGCTAAACCCCAACTCGATGTTCAAGTCCTGCCACTGTTTTAGAAGCTCTGGGTGTGAGTCCCCATAGGTGGGCATACAAAATACCCTCATACCTCTGGGGACTATTTTAAAATGAATGCATGCTTCTAAATGAAGCCTCTGCCAGGCATATCTTTGTAATTGATATAGATTATCCTCTAATGTTTTTAACATAGGATAAAATTCTGTAAGATTCTCACCATTGTCATGAATTTGTGTGTGTCCAGCATCACTCGATAAATCCAGAGACAATAAAGGGTTGTTAATGACATGAATAAGTCCATTCCATAATGATGGTATCTCCCTCGGCTCCGGTTCAGGATGCGATGCAGGTTCCATGGTGTACTGGGATGACCAACCAAAAATGAGAAGAACGAGATGCAAACTGCAGTCGGTATCCCTGTCAAAAGGTTCACTCACCAAAAAACAAGAAGATGAAAGTACAAGAGTGAGGAACCAACCACAATGGATACGTATGTAGTTGTTGTATATAAATCACAGATGTTTCAACTGAAGAAGTAGTCAGCAATCCATAAAATAATCCAAAACACGTTCTTTATTAAAATATAAAAATGAGCGCTTTCGCGTGGGGAATCCACGCTTCATCAGATGTCAATTGAACAATGCTTGTACACTGGTTTGTATCCGCTGAAAGCGCGGGAAATTCACTAAATTAATTAGTGCATAAAACCTGTGTTCTAGTGCGGGGCGCTCCCTAAGCGCACTTATTATACATCAAGCACTTCATCACAGAGGCAAACAAAGCCTCACAGGTAAGTTTCACATGTTTTTATAAAAATCAAACTATATTAAAAACAGCATTGAGCACAAAATTGTTAATATTCTTCAAATCATGTATTTATACTGCAATGTTAAACACTGATAACCTATACTTGAACATTGAACATGCTGCAAAAGACGCTACAAAAAATTCTGAGAAGGTTAGCATTCCACTGACCTATTTATGACAGGATCTCACTGGTGTTAACTAAATATTATCAACGAAACATGTATTAAGCAAAAAATCGGTCATATGTAGTGAACCCATACATATATATATATATATATATATACATATATATATACATATATATATATATAGTTCCGTTGAAAATATATCAAAGTGTTTGTGTTACTTCTATACTTCTATACTTATGCCATTGAAGTGTTCGTTTTATTTGTAATTTCTTTCTTCAGTTAGTTCTTCAGTGTTTATGTCATTGTTTTTTTTCTGAGCACGGCAACATGAATACTGATGATAATGGCATGGAACATGGCAGCGATAGCCAGGTACTTTTTGATTCTAACTCCAGACCACCTAATCTAACGTCTTTGCTGGAAACACTTGCAGCTACCAATGCTAGAAATCTTTAATATGTGCAAAGAAGTTTTAAATCGTACTACCACTAATGGATCTGCTTTTAATAGACTTAATGACATTGGCCAAAACGTACAAAGGGATACTGCCTCTACAACTAACTCTCAACAAAGTCTCAATACCAGTGGTGAGGCTGCATCTGGATCTTCCACTAATGACACTTTGTTACATTTACTTAACTGTGACAATCTATCTAACCCTTTTGGTGATTTAGCACAACCAGGCAGAACGCAAGATTCTCGAACAAATAACATTCCCCGTGCACCTTTTGCAGGTCAAGCTTGCAAAACGTTAATATACAAACTGGAAAGACTTTTGTTTGTACACAAAAACATAGTGTATGATAACTTATGTTTGGATGCTTGCATTGCAAATAACATAGTGCCACAGGGACTACGAATGTCCAAATTTCCAAACCGAACTACCATTAATTCCCACATCTACTCTGAATTAACAGATCTTTTTACTGACATAGGGATTCAGACTGTTAAGATCATTATTAAATACAACATTATTAAACCAAGAGATCTCCCGAAAGAAATCTCTGCTTTACATGCAGAAATTCTGCTGCAGAATGACTTTCATCGGTTCAAACCTTTGTTTGATAATATTGCTCATAATGTCTCTCGTCATGTTGCAGAAATAATTTCTACAAAAAAGAGAAAATTACAGAGAGATCTTCACCAATATAACACGCGCATGGCTTATCCTATAATTTATGAGTAAGATAACTTCAATCAAGCATTGCAGTTTCGAAGACAAGTGTGGCCAGCACGTACACATGGGCATTCTTATTCAGATAACCCTTCACACTCTGGCTTTTTCGGCTCCTGCTGATTACAGGTTTGATCCACCCCAACATAGAAATGCTGCTCCTACTAATTACAGGTTTCCTTCACATTCCCATCCCTCGAATGTTAGACATTACAGAAGTGGCCCTCCACCCAGCCCGTCTGACTACAGTAACGACACCTCAGAGATGATTTAGAAGCTTCACCGGAACCTTTTTTACCGCAAGGCGATTTTCCACCACCTTTAATGCAGCAATCTCCTCAACACAGGGGGAGAGGAGGGGGGGGGAATGGGGGGAGGGAGAGGAGCTTGGTGCTTCCAGAACTTGGGCAGACCCATGCAGACACGCAGCAGAGCTCAGGAATTCAACAATTAACGGCTGCCAATTTACATGCCAATAGCTCACACCATTCCTGTGTTACCACTTCTGCTTCTGCCATTACTTCTAGTGCATTTAACTTAACAGATAGATTTTTTTCACAGGATTACATTGCTCTTTTAAACAAAGGTTTTACGTACATCCCAGCACAAAGAGCTTCATTAGCTGATGTACTGCTTGATTTACGGTTATTTGTCAGGAAACTTAATTTAAAATGTTTTTTGCAGCTCAT